>NW_026705580.1:0-22500 GCF_029867415.1 Vicia villosa
TGCCAGAAAGCGTTTGACAGTATCAAGGAATACCTGTTAGAACCACCAATATTGATTCCTCCGGTTGAAGGAAGACCACTAATCATGTACCTTACCGTGTTGGAAGAATCCATGGGTTGTATGCTTGGACAGCAAGATGAAACCGGTAAGAAGGAGCATGCCATCTATTACCTGAGTAAGAAATTCACAGACTGTGAGTCTCGTTATTCCATGCTCGAAAAAAACGTGTTGTGCTTTGGCTTGGGCTTCAAAACGTCTCCGCCAATACATGATCAACAATACTACTTGGTTAATCTCCAAAATAGATCCGATCAAGTACGTCTTTGAAAAGCCTGCCTTAACAGGAAGGATTGCCCGATGGAAAATGCTGTTATCTGAATATGACATTGAATACCGTGCTCAAAAAGCGGTCAAAGGAAGTATTCTCACCGATCACTTGGCGCATCAACCAATTAATGAATATCAATCTTTCAAGTTTGACTTTCCTGACGAATATGTCATGTACTTGAAGATGAAAGATTGTGACGAACCATTACCTGAAGAAGGTCCTGATCCTGGATCAAGATGGGGCCTAATTTTTGATGGAGCAGTAAACGCTTTTGGCAATGGAATTGGGGCAATCATCATCACTCCCAAGGGTACTTGTGGACCGTCCTTTCGGGCCATACCCCTCCCGTGGGTGGGATACGTGAACTGACTCCTTTTTGTCGATCGGACGCTTTCGCGTCACTTTTGAAAAAGTGTTTACAGAGTCGCCACCGACCTTTTATTTTATCCAATGAAGGAAAGGTTTATAAAAGAAACAGAAAAAAGACCTTTGAGAGATTCTGGGTAAGGGGGTAGGTTATACAAAGGGAAGGTGTTAGCACCCTTTGTATCCATGGTTATCCATGGGCTCTTTAGTTTGCTTAGCTCATTTGCTTTACTTTTCAATTGATTCGGAATGCTTTACCTGTGTTTTTGAAATACCTTTGCAAATAGAATTTGTAATGATCCTTGTGCGGATATATACAAATGCTTGTTTATCTTTCGAAAGATGTTTTGAAAAGAACGTTAATTTTGTAATGATCCGTGTTTGGATGTATACAAAATATTGTCTTTTGGAAAGTTTATTTTGAAAAACAACAGTGTATGAGAATTTTGTTTGTTTTGATTTTTGAGTAAGCAAACTAGGAGGTCTACCCTGAGTTAGGAGGTCTTTATCCTTGTTCCCTTTAAAAATCTATCCATTCGTCGGATATGAACAAAAGGTTCGATTTTGTACTCGAAACAGTAGAAATGTAACTTTGATTTTGAAAAGAGTGAAAAGGGGTTACCCTAGGAGGTGCAAATGTGATTGTGATTGAATTCAGATATTTATCTTTGAAGTTAGTGATCTGACGGTTCAGTTTTATCTTTGACATACACGCAGTTTATATGGGTGCTGGAAATTAAAATGCGGAAATGTAAAGTGCAGAAAGTAAATCTACGCTATTACATCGATTGTGCGGGAAATGTAAACTAGCCTATTTACATGAATTTGACATCCTATACATTTATCTAGGAATTTTAAATTGCAAGAAATAAAAGGCATATTTTTGTATTTTTGTGATTTATTTTAAATATAATTAATGCATTATTAATTAATTTTAAAATAAAGAAAAGATGAAAAAATGATCAAACTTAGAAAATAAGTTTGGAATATGTACAAAAATGTTTGTTAATTGATTTTAGAACAAAACTAATTTTTTTTGTAATTTTTGAAATTGTTTTTGGATTTTTTAAGTTAATTAAAACATAATTATATAAATAATTACACAAATAATTAAAACTTAATGATAAAATTATCCTAAATATGTACAAAATTAGTTTATGATATATAAACAATATTTAACACAAAGAACAATTTTTTTTATGATTTTTTGACTAATTAAAATAATTAATAAGCAAATATATAAATACATACTAATTAATTATGTAAAATATTGAAATTTTGAAGAAAAATAAAATATTTTTGTTTCAGAAAATAATTAATTATTTTAGAAGTTTAAAATATTTTTTGTTGAATTTTTGGGATTTTTTAACTATTTTTAATTAATTTAACAAAGAAATTAAAATAAAATAGAAAATAAAATAAAAATAGAAAGGATACTGATTCAGTGTGGTGAGGAGCTGAGGCTCCATGGTGTGCATGCGTGTCTGATGCGTTGGATTAAAGGTTGAAGTGATCCAAGGGCTCAGATCTTGAGGTTGCATCATAATAACATGGTAATCAGTGCGTGTGATTAATGGAACTTTCAAAGTCCACTCTGGGACCCACGCTGGCTGACCAGCGAATGAGAAGCGTGGGATGAGCCACGCATGCATGCAGAAAAGTCAAGGCTGGGCTGACGAACCACGCTGGGACGCGTGGTCGTCTTCAACCTCCAGAAGTCTGGTTTTTGGACTCAAATAGCGGGGGTTTTTAACCTCCCCTATTTTTAACGATAAAAATGCAGCTTTTGGTAACTTCACAACCTGCAAAAAACAAACGTTAAGAATGAATGAAAGTGACCCAGATCCCCTAATTAGGATGCCCTGAGTCCAAATATAGCATTAGTTTTGTGGTTTGAGGTCTGTAGCTAGGGATTCGAAGATATCAAAGTTTGAACACTTATATGCATTTGTCAATGGCATGAGGTGATTCTCACGTGGAAGCTCACATGTTAAAGCCCAGATCACTCCTATAGGACCTCATGAACACATTAGGATGGTTAGTTTACATGGAAATTGATTATATCTAAGAAAACGAAAATCAATTGCATATGTACATGAAGAGCTCTATGCACATGATACGACTCTCATGGGACTGTATTAGGAGTTCAATCTTACTCTATGTTGCTTGAGAAGATGATTGGAAATGATTGTTTGTATTAATATTGCTTGGAATATAGAATTTGAAAATTACAAAGTATATGGAAATTTTGAGAATTTTTGTGAGATTTCTTGCTATACTCTTGCTCTCTTTTTCGTGTCTCCCTTGTTGCTGAAGTATGCTACTCCTTTTATAGCCAAAAGGCTGCTTGGAAGTGAAGCAATAAGCTATAGTTGTCTTTGTTGAAAGTTTGGTTCTTTAATATTAAAAAACTTTGAATTTTTGACCAAGCCTTGACTCCATTCAATGCTCTTGTCTTGGGCATCAATCTTCTGCAGAAAATTGAAGATTTTGGAGGTGAGTCATACTTGGAGACCAAGTCATCAATTATCCATGCAATTTTCTTTTGATTTTAATCTTAAAATAAGATAAAATCATGTCAAAAATGGATAATATAGATGTGGGCTTTGTCTTGGTCGTGGGAGGCCCATAGTAACATGGCAAAGATGTTTGGACCATAAAAACTTGGCATCTTTTGGAAAAAAAACATTTTTGAGCAATGTTGATTTCATGCATTTTCCCAAAATTTAGCCAACTTCAACAAGGTGTAAATCCTTCAATTTTTGTCATATGAAGGAGATCTTGCACTTTTTGGAAACCTCAAAGAGTCCTCTAACCAATGTCTTTGGTCTCATATCAAAATGATTTTTGGTTCTCCTTGTGTGTCCATTTGAAAAAAGTGTCTTTTTGTTGACTTTGAAAATGACCTGTAATGTCTTTGGCCATATTTTTCAAATGGTGAATGCTATGACCATGGGATCAATTGCATTTGAAAGATAATTGAATTTCCTTCAAAATGAGCTTTGGTTGACATTTTTTGGATGAAGGATGAGAGAGTTATGATCAGTCAAAGTTGAGTTGACTTTTCAGGCAAAAACCCTAATTTTGAATCTTAGGGTTTTGTTGATTTTTGATCTTTCCTTGATGAATTGTGATCATCCAATGATCAAATGTTGAATCCTTTGACAAAATATGGACTTTGACAAAAAATTTCATTTTTGACTGTCAGTTGACTTTTTTGGTCAAACGGGTCGTCTGTTGACTGTTTGAGCTGCTGACGGTGCGTCTGAGTGAATTGAAGTTTGAAAATTTGTATGATGGTACTTTGAGATGTATGGATGTATATGAAATCCATTTGAGCTCTCAAAACTTGTTGCTCCTGTTAAAACAAGAAAAACCCTGATTAGGGACTGTCTGTATAGGAGGCAGTTAAGCGTACCTGATTTTTGTGCAGTGCTGAGTTTCTGCTAATCGCGTGATATTCAGAAGACTTCTAACACAAAAATCTTGGAAATTTGAATTGTGAATGATTGATTTGATTGATTGTACAAATCACTGAGAATTGTACTGTCTGCAGTCTGGCCGTCAACTGACTGTTCGTGTACTGAAGCAGCAGTTAAAGTGAAAAATCAACTGTCAAAGTTAATTTTCTTTTTTGTTGTTATTTTTGTTTTTGTTTGGTGTGAAGCATGAAAATTTATTTACATGACTTGTTAGAAAACAGAAACATAATAAATAACTGATATTTACAGTATGCGGGCAAAATTACCGATAATAACCTGAAAATTATTTAATGCACAGAAATAGAAATATTTGACTGGCAGAAAATACACAAAATATTATCTTAGTAATTAAGCAATATTATGACAACTAGTACAACATTTAATACTGACAGTATAAATATTACATACTATATTGAAAAGTACGACGAATAAACGGTACGTTTAAGAAAATAAGAAACACGGCAAACTTTAAAAATGACGGTTGATGAACCATGCTATGATCAATAACATGTAGATGATTGGGAGCATAACCATTGCAGGTCCACACTCCTCAGGACTGTGTAGGCAGAAGAAAGTCATGATCACCGTAGCAATGGTGATGACTGTAAGAAACAGTGTCTCTATCCATTTTGCCATTCTTGTTAGGGAAGAAGAAATGATGGATTATGAGGTAGGAATTTGAAAGATGATTTAGAATTTGATGTGAGATTTGTGAAAAGAATGAGAGGTATTTATAGAATGGAAAGATGATAGAGACGTTGGGGAATGATGTGATTCCGTACAAATGGAAATTTTGAGTGGAAGTGAGATTTGAAAGAAAGTGTATGATATCGTTGGGAAAAGAGAGATGTGTAGAATAAAGTTGAGATTTGAATTGGAAAGAAGAGATTTGAAAAGATTTTGAAAATAATGGAATATAGTACAAAAGTTAGTGGGAAACCAAAAACAATTGTTACCAGTACAGTGTGAGTTTCCTGCTTTTGCGCCTGCAAAAAAAAAAATTTAACCCTGCATGAACTGTGTTAGTACTATTTATCTGTAAAATAAATAAATAGTATTTGTGAAGTAAAGAACAGTATTTGGCGTTTGCGTAAGAATAAATTCCACTGTTAGCCAAGTTACTGTGTAAGAGAAATTCTGAAATTTAAGCACTTCATATGTTTAGGATATTTGAAATAAAAAATCCATGTTTATATGAAACTCTTAATTTTCAGATTGGAGTTTTCTTGAAAAAAGATGTGGGCAAATTTTGGGGTATAACAGTACTCATATCCCGTTCTCCGCCAGATTACTATTTGATTGCACCAACAACATCACAGAATATGAAGCTTGTATCATGGGTCTCGAAGAAGCCATTGACTTAAGGATCAAGATCCTAGACATATATGGAGATTCAGCCCTTGTGATCAACCAAATCAAAGACAAGTGGGAAACTTACCACCCTGGTTTGATTCCTTACAGAGATTATGCAAGACGTCTGTTGACTTTCTTCAACAAGGTTGAATTGCATCATATACCTCAAGATCAGAATCGAATGGCAGACGCCTTGGCTACTCTATCTTCCATGTTCAAAGTCAATCATTGGAATGATATGCCTAAAGTCAGAATTACGCGCCTTGAAAGGCCCGCCTATGTGTTTGCAACTGAAGCCGTCATCGATGATAAACCTTGGTTCCACGACATCAAACGCTTCCTTCAAACTCAAGAGTACCCACTTGGGGCATCAAACAAAGATAAGAAAACTCTAAGGAGGCTTTCTGGCAGTTTCTTCCTGAACGGAGATGTGCTATACAAAAGAAACTTCGACATGGTTTTGCTCAGATGCGTGGATAGACACGAAGCAGACATGTTAATGCATGAAGTGCGTGAAGGGTCCTTTGGAACTCATTCAAACGGGCATGCGATGTCCAAGAAGATCTTAAGAGCAGGATACTATTGGTTGACAATGGAATCAGATTGTTGTAAACATGTGAAGAGATGTCACAAGTGCCAGATCTACGCAGATAAGATCCATGTGCCACCGACTCTACTCAACGTTCTCTCATCTCCATGGCCTTTCTCCATGTGGGGTATCGACATGATTGGAATGATCGAGCCGAAAGCTTCAAACGGTCATCGTTTCATCTTGGTAGCCATTGATTACTTCACCAAATGGGTCGAAGCAGCATCTTACGCCAATGTTACAAGACAAGTGGTTGTGAGGTTTATCAAGAATAACATCATTTGCCAATATGGTGTTCCCAGCAAGATCATTACTGATAATGGTTCAAACTTGAATAACAAAATGATGAAAGAATTATGTGAGGAATTCAAGATTGAGCATCATAACTCTTCTCCTTACAGACCAAAAATGAACGGCGCCGTTGAAGCTGCCAACAAGAATATTAAGAAGATCGTCCAGAAAATGGTCGTCACTTACAAAGACTGGCATGAAATGCTGCCATTTGCTTTACATGGGTACCGTACTTTAGTGCGTACTTCAACAGGGGCAACTCCTTTTTCTCTAGTATACGGCATGGAAGCTGTGCTCCCCGTAGAAGTTGAAATCCCATCAATGAGAGTCCTCATGGAGACTAAGTTATCAGAGGCTGAATGGTGTCAAAACAGATACGATCAGTTGAACTTAATCGAAGAAAAACGTATGACTGCTCTATGCCATGGACAGTTATACCAAGCAAGGATGAAACAAGCCTTCAACAAAAAGGTTCGACCTCGTGAATTTCAAGAAGGCGACCTCGTGCTTAAAAAGATCTTGTCTTTTCAACCAGATTCTAGGGGCAAATGGTCTCCCAATTACGAAGGCCCGTATGTTGTCAAAAGAACATTTTCTGGCGGCGCCATGACTCTTGCAACCATGGATGGTGATGAACTCCCACATCCTGTGAATGCTGATGCAGTCAAGAAATACTTTGTCTAAAAAAGAACAAAAGAACAGCTCGGTAAGTCGAAAACCCGCAAAGGGCGACTTAGGCAAAAATGAGCGTCTCGGTGGACTGAAAACCTGAAAGGGCGGTCCAGGCAAAAATTAGAGACAATAAACAGAAAAAATTCATCCTGGTAGATTGAAAACCTGAAAGGGCAATCTAGGCAAAAATTAGGGATTTATGACAAAGTAACTGCATCAGTCCGTACTTCGTCACCTGAAGAGTCTTTTTCGTCAAAGGATCTACAATCAAATCATCGCCAATCTGAAGCGACAAGCACAGTTGGAACTCAAAGTTGTTAGGGAAAATAGTGGTTATTGCTTTCAATGTAGCCTTTTCCGCATAATTACCATTTCCAACTTTTGTAAATACTCCATGGAATCACGCCTTTAGCTGATTTCCATCCTATTAAATAAATTTGAACTTTGTGCCCATTTGTTTGCAATCTTTAATTTCTTTCAGCTTGCAAAAATGACGCTTTAATTGTGTTATTCACTTTTGAAAAAAAAAAGAGAAAAAAAGTTTTAAATGAATTTACTTTCCTTTTTCAAAATAAAAGCGAAACTTTCCTTTGAGTTGTGAACAACAGAAGGAACAGCAACAGCTATCTCCATAGGATGAATCAAAGATTATGATAGGAAAAGCTCTTCTATCCCCAGTGAAGAAGCTCTTCTATCCCCAGTGAAGAAGGTCTTTTATCCCCAGTAACGAAGATTTTCCATCTCCAATGAAGAGGTTCTTCCATCTCAATAAGAAAAGATGCTTATCATCCCCAGAGAAGATTAAAGCACGCAACACCATTCATCACCTGTGTTATCTACACCGTGTTGAAGAACATTTGCCAGGTATCTGGTTGTATTGCGACGTCGGTCCCTCTCCAGTATACTTCTTTGTCTGTCAGTATTGTTAGCATGCATGCGACACTCATGACATTCATCATTCATACATATTTGCATCATTTATGCATCATTGCATTTTTTCAAATGTCTGCCTAAAATCACTTGTTTAGGATATATCTATCCTAAAAAAAAAAAAAGGAAAGAAAAGAAACAAGTACGGGCGTGTCATCTTTCCAAGTAGGTTGTCACCCATAAGCAGAAAGAACATCTTCTTTCTCCAGTTCCCCACTGAGATCATTCCTCGTGGAAGAAGGTTGCTTTAGTTTCTCCTCTCAAAACGAAGGAGAAAATCCCCAGTCGAGTTCATTCCTCATTGGGTACAAAGTCTTGTTTGACTGTTTCTTTCCAATTCATTCATGGATAGAACCTTATCTTTACCAGAGATTCAAATTCCGGTTCCCCAAATAGAGTCGTGAAAAACAGACAATAAGCAATAGCCTCATCATCTGAGCAGCTTATGTCTCTTTCAAAGGATTTTTCCTCTCTAAGGAAATCAATCATGAAGACCATTTAACAATCAGGGCCTTATTACTGTTCACAAGGCTGAATAACCAGTAATTTCCCTAACAAAGTCTCCAGAATCATTTTATCACTCGGCTGATAATTGATCTTGTCTTCAGAACCGCTATCACGAGGCTGGTAGTCGGTAACCTTTTGTTCTAGTTATATTATTTAACATGTCTATCACAAGGCTGATAGTCGGTAATATTAACGAACCTTTGAAACTCTTTTTACCATGTCAAGTCTATCACCATGCTGATAGTCGGTAATATAGTTTCATACCTTTCACCTTCGCATTATTAAACAAGTCTATCCCCATGCTGATAGTCGATAATGTCGATAGGTAAGCTTTTCTTACAAAGCTATCATTTCTCGGTGAAGCATACACTTGCTTTCCCGAAAAAAAGAAAAAACGGATTCTCTTCCTAAAACGGATTGAGACATCCTTCCCGGTCTCTTGTCCCCAATGGAGTCAGTTCCTGATATCCCCTCGGTACAGATATCCTTGCATCATTCGCAATTTTGGTATCTTAGGTCCAAAATTTGCGTCTTCTGATATTTAAGTCTCTTCCACCCTATCAAAACGAAGATTTTCAATCTTCATATCTCAGGTTGAAGAAACTTAAATAGGGGCATCTGTCATACCCCAATTTTTGACCTAAGATACCACCTCATATCATAGCATATGCATCATTTGCATCTCTAACAAATTGCATAGCTTGTGTTTGCTACTTGTGACTCAGCAGGGTTTAATCAAGAAATCACTCATCAGTACAAGCAACAATCAATTAGGGTTTTGTTTTCCCTTCATCTCAAAAGAACCATCTTCACCGCCAATCAACATCTGGTCCTCAAAGATTCATTTCAACAAGCTCAGAGGCTTTGAATCAACCAGATTAGGGTTTTGACTGAAGATAGCACACCCCTGACTTTTGCTCAGGATTTGACCTAATGACTTGGGACATGACCTCAAGACCCCAAGTACATCATTTTGGCCCAATCTATTGGCTCAAGACATCTCCTACACAAGGATTGATCAACAGTGAAATTTCAAATCATCAGATTAGGGTTTTTGAACTATCAGGGACTGAAATCAGGGATCACATTTGGGAAACCCTAAGAATCCCCAGGAAGTCAATAAAAGGTTTTAATCATCTTCAAATAATCCCTATGACAACATCCAATGGAAATTACATCTCAATTCAAGATCCACAGTCATCAATCTCATCAGGTCGACAATTAGGGTTTTTTGACCTAATTCACTGAACAACTGACTTTTTAATCAGGACATGGTGTCACAACTCAAACTATGATTCAATATCCTCCAATGCCTCAATATTATCCATTCATACCATTCATTTGGTGAGGATAGCTTGGTTCATTTGAAATCTCCAGAAACGCGATTCGTTTGAAAAAGTCAATTGTACAAGATCACCATTGACTTTTGGGGAATTTTGGTCAACCTTGACTTTTAAAGTTTTAAATCATCAACATATGATATATGAAGTCATTTGATCAAGAAAAATTAAGAAAATCAATCAAGAATCAAAAAGTCAAAAGTTTGACTTTCATACTTAGAAAAATTTCTAAGTGTTTTTCAATGATTTTTTCCAAACTTTGGAAGGGAATAACTCAAAATTTCACCTACAAACTGAAAAAAAACTTCCAACATGAAAGTTGTAGATTTTGATCCAATGAACAACTTTGTCACATATAATTTTTTTCCAAAAGATCAACCATTTAAGAGATATGGAGCTTCAAAGTTGGTATCTTTTGAAAATTTCACTTAAAACCTCATTTTCTTCAAAGTTCATGGATCTTTTTCACCCATTTCCTTAAGGCTATGTTTGCGAGTTTGGAGGGGAGGGGAGGGGAAGGCTTCCAAAAACGAAAATTTAAAAAAATATAGAAAAATATTTGACATTTTTTGAAAAAATGATTTTGTTTAGAATGATAAAAGAGTCATTATCATTAATAAATTTTTAATTTTCAGAATATTATAACAACCTAAAAGATATTTGGAAAATTTATGTAAGCCCTTCAAAACCCTCCAAAACCTTCCTTCAATACAATTTTTGAGTTCCCCCATTTTATGGGGTTTTTGGTGTTATGAATAAACTCAAATCCTCCAAAACCCTCATACCCAAAATCATTTTATCATTTTCACCTAATTCTTCCTATTTTTTAAAGCCCTCCCCTCCCTTCCCCTCCAAACTCCCAAACATAGCCTAAAGGTCTTGAAGAAACTTTCAACTAGGGTTTTGAAGTATGTAATATGAGCTTTCCAAAATGTCCAAGAGCATGAAAAAATATGGAGTGTAGCTATGGCTTTGAATTTCTCCATTAGTGATCATTTTCACTTGAAATTTCAAGTCATTTTGCCAAAGTTTTGAACCATATGGTCTATGATCCAAGTAATGATGCATAGATGCAATAATTGGAAGATATTTTCTGATTTGAGACAGATGGGAAAGAGATAAGAAGCATAGCCAATTTTAACCATGGTTTAGTCACTTTAACCATATGCATTTAATGGTAAGATTCCTTTCTATCTCTTAAGTGCCAAATCACCATTCTTGGATCAACTTGCAAGGGCTTGTATTCAGAATCCATGGCCTATAAATAGAGGTGCAAATCACTCTTCAAATCACACCAAAACCTCACAATCATAGGTTTTCTCTCTTCTTTCTTGAATTGCAAGTTTCAAGTTTCAAAGTGAGGTAGAAATCCCAACCTCCAAACCCTTGAAGTTCTGAGCAAAGTGATGCTTCCCACAACTCATAAACATCATATGTGATGTGTCTGATCCATCCATACACCCCAAAAACACCAAAAACTCAGAATCACTACCTCACTTCTCAAATATGCATAACATAAGCCTTATCATGCCAATTTTCATTCAAGCTCAATTCTGTCCAATCTAACCATCCAAACACATCCCATATACCATATATGAACTATCCCAACCATCATTCATGATCTGAAACACCTCCATCATCAGATTCGATCCTCACTCCAAGCAACTGCAGATCGGGTCCCATGGCTATGCTCAGATGAATTCAGTTCACTCCAAGCATCCAGACATGTTCCATAATCATCATTGAAGCTATCCATATCATTGCAAAGCATCTGTAACACCTCTATTGAAGAATTCAATCTCCAGTTTTGCCGTTTTTGAAGGTAAGCCTCATGAACTTCAAACTCATACATACATGCATCATAAATGAAAAACTGATTTACCATCTTGTTTCTGCACACATGAGGATCATTAACCCTCAATCAATTGCATCATAACTTGCACATACACGATTTCAGAATGAATCATAGAATTAGGGTTCTTCGTGTTCATCAGAGAATCAATGGCCCTAGAGTGAAAATAAATGAAATTAAATGGTACCATCATGTTCCTTGTGAAAAAACGAGTAAGATAGACCCTTCACTTGATCAATTTGGTTCAGTTTCAGAGATTTTCAAATTCAAATGGGGATGGTGTTCTTGGCGCCATTTTTTGCGAAGGAAATTCAAAAATTGAGTTTAAAATATAATCAAATCTTTGCCTTTGTTAATCAGACCACGCGCGTGGTCCAGTTGGTTATGTTTTTGAGTGGTGAGCATGAGGTCGTGGGTTCAACACCCTTAGGGACCAAAAACTTTTTTTTAAACACTCTTTTTTTCTTATTTTTCTTCACAACTTCATCAATTATTTTGACCTATCAAATTAACTCATTTTTTATTCATTTTTTACACACTTCTTATTTTATATATGTGTTTTATGAATATCAAAAAAAATCACAAAAGAATATTTATTTAATACATTTTTAATTAAGTTTAAAATGACATATTTTTAAGTGTTTTTAAATACTTTAAATATTGTTTTTCATTTGATTTTTCAAACTTAATCATTTGTAAATATTTTGTGACCAAACCCTAATTATTTAGGTCTTAATTAAGCATGAAATTTGTTTTTTATCTTAATTAAGTTGACTTTTGTCAAAATTCAAACCGTTTTAAAAACAAGCGATCATAGTTTTTCAAAACGATAAACCTTTTCTTTTTTTTTGGTTTTCTTTTCCAAAGAAACTATTGATTAAATCTTTTTTTGGATTGATCAATTGATTTTCAACCATGGGCCTCCATGTAGGTATAAGTCCCGAGCCCTTTTGTATATACCCTTTCCTTTTTCTTTGTACAACTTTTCTTCAAACAGAAAAACTTCTTAAAAAACAAAACTTTCAAACAGCTTTCAAAACGACGAAACCTCGCGCTTTTAACAAATCATACAACCATGTTTTATAAAATAAAACAGGGGCCTCCACATAGGTATAAGTCCCATTACTGTATATGAAATTAGGTATTTCATTATACACACACCTTTTTGTATATATCTCATTCAATCTGTTTTTTTAACCTCGAATAACAAATCAAAAATGAAGGTTTTCTTTAAATCTTCCCAAAAATACCATGGGCCTCCATGTAGGTATAAGTCCCAAGCCCTTTGTAAATACTTGTTTACATAGCTTTTGAATAAACTCAAGTGGGTCTCTCCCCGAGTATAAGTCCCGAGCCCCGTGTATACAAATGGATCATGCTCACAGGTATATTTCCTTCATAAACTCCATTATATACACACACTTTGTCATATATATGTATAACTGTTCATAATTGTTCATGTACTTGTTCATATTTGTTTGTACCTGTTCATACTTGTGATTGTGTTATATATACTTGTTCAACTTAGTACAACACTAGGTTCCCCATAGCCTCCTATTGGGCTTCGTGCAAAGAATCTCCCTAGTTTAGGTTAGGACATAGAGTATGGTTTCCCGGTGAAATCGCTCTAAGAGCTCAAACAAACTATACCATGCCTCCCCTTGGGCTTTGTACAAACGACTTGTCCCTCCCATAGCCTCCTCTTGGGCTTACAATGCAAGGACCCTCGGATTGTCCCTCCCATAGCCTCCTCTTGGGCTTACAATGCAAGGACCCTCGGATAGCCTCCTCTTGGGCTTCGTACAAGGACCCACGGGCTTCTTATAAGCATCCCCAATATCCAAATCAAATACCCTAGGAGATTAGACATTTATCATCTCTATGATAGGAGTATCTCTTCTATATCATCACAATCAATCAATCAATCAATCAACTTAACTTTTTTGCCACAAGGCTGGCCGATCAATCAAACCTTTTTGCCACCATACTGGCTGATTAATCAAAGTTTTTGTCACAAGGCTGACTTCATTGAAACTTTTGCCACAAGGCTGGCTGATTAATCAAAACTTTTTGTCACAAGGCTGACTTCATTGAAAGTTTTTGCCACAAGGCTGGCTAAAAAGCATCTTTATCATTCTAAGCACCATAAGTGGCATGGCCCAGGGCTTATAATGAAAAGATTTTCAAACAAAATCAAACAGATGTATGTGATGATATAGATTAGATACATCGAACATTGAGATGACATTTGTCTCTTTTCCTTTGCTTCCACTAGCATAAATGGGAACTATGATTGCTCTGACTTTCTCAACATCCCTTTGAGAATACGTAGGCACAAGGTCGTATCCTTGGCGAGCAAAACTTCTCCCTCAAACCACTCAAACCTTAGCACCCGTAGACCCCGAGCTATAGATGCTCTGATTCCCTCTAAGGGATATGTATGCAGAGGATCGCGATGATCTTTGCGAGCATAATCAAACAAACACCTTAGGTCCCACCTATTTCACAAGAACCTCTCAATAACATGGAATGAAAAACATAGAAAAGAAACCTATAGAGTACTATAGATACGTTGGGTGCTAATACCTTCCCTTCGTATAACCAACCCTCTTACCCAAAGATCTCTCCCCCACTTTTAAGGTTATTGCAGCTTTTTTCCTTTTCCTACTTTGGAAACAATAAAAAGTTTGGTCGGAACAAAAGAAAAATCATTTTTTGAGCAATCGAGCCCAAAGAAGGCATCAGGTGTCTCATCCCGAAAAAAGATACGATTTTTCCCCGCGACAGAGTGGAGAGTGTTAAGGAAGAGAAGCTCATGTGTTCATCTTCAAAACTCATTTTCGCAACTATGGTACAACCCTCACTAAAAAGGTAATATCTCTCTGCTCGTAACTCCGATTGAGCTGATTCTGGTCTTGTTGGAAAGCTTACGAATTTCTCTACGATTTGTATATATGGTTCGCATTTATAGGCACTATATTGATGGAGATAATCTGGTTTAAAGTTGAGTGATCCATGCTGAAAGTGTGAATATGAGGGTTACGGGATTGATGATGATGGGAGCAAAACCTTGATTAAGAATGGATTGTGGGAGCAGCATTGTTATTATCTTCATCTCTACAACTCAGAATCTTCAAGCTTGAGGTGAGTTCCATAGTTAGAGCTCGGGTAGAACTTGGTGTTTTGTGGGGAAATTGGAATTTGGGGAAAATTGGGGATTTGTGTGATAAAAATCATTGCATGTTTGTTTAATGGATGAAGTATGTGTTCTTTGATGTGATTATATATCGTAGAATGATGATACATGATGGAGTTCAAATTTGGATCATTAGGAAACCTTAGGAATGTTTTAGGATGTTTTGGAACTGGTTTTATGCAGGAAAATATGTTTTTTTTTACTCTGCTACAGGTGCAAATCGATTTGCACAGGATCCCAATCGATTTCTCCTTTGAAAAACTGGTTTTTGGACAAAAACTGAAGCATGCAATCGATTTGCCTATAGTGTAAATCGAGTTCGCACTAAACGAAAAATGACTTTTATTGTTTTGATCATAACTTGAGTTTCATAACTCGAAACGAAGCCCGGTCGGAAGCGTTAGAAAGGTCTTTTAATGATCTTTATGAATATGCTTAGATATAATGCTTTTAATTGATTTAAAATTTATGTCAAATGGATGTTTAGTTACATGATGTCGGATTAACATTTATAGAATCAAGAATGGTATGTTTAATTCCCTAGAGTGCAGTTCCGTTCCATGTCGGGAATCGGAAGCCTCTTTGTTATGAGACCAATGTGTGTCCATGTACGTTCTAAATAATTATATGGTCTGATTATGTTTAATATATTCCATGATCGAAACATATTTAACTCACAAGTGACGAGTATGTACAAATGACATGATATTTATACAATGGATTTTGTCTAATATTATGTGCATATAATACAATGTAAATTGTTTTCCCGTCGTTCCGGTTGGACGTTCGGATGCTTGATTTTGTGAACTTGCCTTGGTTTAATATGCGTGAATCGGAGTATAATCGTACTACTAGGATAGTAAATCCTATTTACCCACTATGTGGATGCCCATTGGTAGCCCGTGTGGCATTTGTGATATGTATTATATACCATGGATGATTTGGCTTTTATGCCTGTTGTATATACGCGTCTATATTCGTATATTTTGCGTTACCTGAGCTACTATTACGGTGGAAGCAAGTAAGGGTCTTTAATGGCGTTTCCCACTTGGTAACTCACCTACGTGATTAGTATGGTAAGTGGGTGATGCCACGTAGGCAATCACTGAATTACTTGCCTCTAGTAACATCAATTAGACAATGTTACTAGGCTTTCGCCCGATGGGCTTGTACGTCGAAAAGGACATATTGCACCTGTTTACTCACCTGCGTACAGAGGATGAATACCATTGCAGTGGAAGCAAGACCGGGGTCTTTAATGGCGTTTCCCACTTGGTAACTCACTGGCGTGCTTGGTGATGTGGTTGTAAATGCCACGCAGGCAATGGTACAACGTAACTCATCTCGGGTGGAATTCCATATAGGAATGACCCGAATTCATCGTGCGGTGTGCTTGTGCAAGTCTTTCGACATATATGTACTTGGATACTCACCGAGGGTACGTGGCAGAGGTAGCCTAGTCAGATGGGTATAACTTCTTGATTCCTCACATAAGGATGTGAGTTTGCATATTGTGAATTGTGGTTTTATTGAACGCCTCATTGGGTAGTTAAGGGACTTCTAATTGTGGTGATACCCTTGTTTGTATTTGCACCTAGACGTGAGGCATAACCCCGGATTCTAGGTGAATCCGTTTATAATGCATGCACCCTGTAGAACCGAGTGAACCCGTAAGATAGGGGAACTCACTGAGATTTAGAAATCTCACCCCATTCCAATTATTATTTTTTCAGGAACAGGTTATAAGTGTTAGATTTGCTAGATGATCGGTTTCGAAGCTGCAGATGTGCAGAAGGCAGGAAGACCTCTGTAGAAGTTACCTTTCCGTTGTGCAATGATGAAGACAAGCTTCTTGGATACTCTATAATTAAGATTTATGTTGTATTCAGTTTTTTCAATTCTTGTCTTTCACCTAGTTTGTATGTTTCTTGTATCATAAATAACATTACCGCATATTATTCTAGACATATATGTACGGAGTGTTACACCTTCAATGTGGGCGAGATATTTGCTTTGACAATAATAAAGTTGCAAACAATAGGCACAAATATTCTCCTGTACCCCATTGGCTTGCCTCCACAATTGCATCTATGTATTCCTTATCATCATCCAAAAATCTCAATGCATAGCAAGCCTCCTTAAAAGTCTTCTTTGTATCATTATTAACTGTTTTTATTTCTTCGAAAGATGTAGGACCCTTCACATAATTTAGAAAAGTTCTCAAATAAAATATCTCACCAGATTTAGAGGGAACAAAATGAAGTCTTCCAATTGCAAATCCTTATTTTCGTGGAGCCCATTTATGTTCTTCAACTTTCCACACAAACTTTGTTGGAAATTGACTGTATGTAAGATTTTTTGCTTCAGGATATATTTTGTTGGCATCCATCCATGCCAAAAAATTTGTAAAATGAACATATTTTTTGTTCGCAACATCCTGAATGTCAGCATAATCATCATATATCACATGTTGCTCATTCTTTAAATGAAAATTTAGTCGTTCCACTGATGGTTCTCTATAATTAATATCAAAAGAAAACATTCTCCAAACAGCTTCACATGCTGACAAATATCTACAGTCGTAGTACATCTTTATTTCATCCAAACAATCAGATTTATTTTGCTCATTTCCACTGCTATAAAAGGCAACAGTGACTCGATCATGCCCTTTGTTAACATATTTAAAAAGATATTTAATTGACCGTGACTGATTGCACCACTCCACATTTATATGAGCATTATACTTCAATAACAAATGTTTATTATAAGGAACCACAAACTTGTTATCTACAAATGAGTCACCTTTTTGAATAAACACGTCATTGTCTCTCCTTTTATATACCGGATATCCATCTTCATCAATAACGGTAGAATCAACAAATTTTTTTGGAAAATGTTTTGAACACTTTCCATTATGCATGCATGGAGATTTTTTATTTTGAGCGCCGCATGGACCATGAATCATCAATAAAGATACCACTTTAAACAACTCAGGCTCTTTATCTGGAATCTTGGCAGATATTATTTTGTCAATATCATTAGGACAGACACACTTATAATTAGTTTGAAGGAAAACCAATATGTGAGCATGTGGGAGTCCACGCTTTTGAAACTCAATAGTGTATATTACTGCAAGTTTGAAGTAAATAAGTTCAATTAATATTAAATGTTAGATAAAAATACATTTGAGTAATAATTATATAAAAAATATTAGATGAGGAATGAAAGTACATATAAGGTTACCTGATTTGACTTTTCTAAAAATAGTGCCTATCTTGATGTCTTTTATTAACTGGTCAAGTTTAATTTTGAGAAGTCGACTCACTAAATCGGGCCTATCCTCTGGCTTTAGGTGATATGTTTTCAAAAAATCAACCAATTCAGGCCATTTATGGTTACATGTGAAAGTGATAAATAAGTCAGGATATCCTGCCCAACCACAAATTGCCATGGCATCCTGATAATTTTGTATCATATATCTTGCTCCACCAACAAATGTAGACGGCAACACAATTCTTTTTCCTGATGAAGTTGGATTAGTCTCTCCTCTAAGAATGGCCTCAGTTAACCCCTTGTAGATTTCTGCTCTTAAGTCTTTTTGATGATCTCTAATCCACTTCAAGCGTGAAGACTCTATTGCACTAAATGAATCCACAAAAAATTGTTGAAATAATCTTTTAGAAAACAATAATGTTGACTGATTTGTATCTCTTTGTTGAATTCTGTATGCAACCCATTCTTTTTGTGTGACAAACTTCCTTTTTGAAGTGGACATATTAGTATCTTCATTATATGGAATATCTTTTCGAAACTCGTCTTCTCCTCTAGGTAATAGAAGTGGATATTGTAATGGTAAATATGCTGGCTCAAATACAGAAATACGTTGCAACAATCCAGATTGAGTCTCAACAATAACATCTCTATCAAAGTCTACTGAATCAAAATCACCAACGACCAATGCTGCCACCTCTGAAGCTGTTGGAAGATTGTATCGTCGACCATCACAACCTCTTTTTCTTAATATTCTTAACTTCATAGTTGGAGCATTTTGTTTTGTTATGGTGTCTCGAATTATCCTATATGTTTTGACATAGGGATTGAAATTATCAAGAACTTCCCTTATATCGCTAACAATTGTTGATTTCAACTCAAAGTCTTCACCATCCATTCTGTAATATATGAAAAAATAATTGGTGGTTATATGTAATTGAAGTGGTGTTTATCAATAATCTTAAAACAAAAATATAATAAGCTCAAGGTTCGATATGATAATTATGACTATGAAACTATACAAATGAGTGTAATTACCTGACAACGGCCATTCTGTTAGCTATTTCATTATCAGTGTCGTAGATGTATAGTTGAGAAAATTTTGGTTGGTTCCCTAGTAAAGGCAACAAACTTCCAATTTGATGAAAGTTTTCACCATTCATCACAAATATTGGTGGTGCATTACCATTATTTATTTCCTTATTTATTTTTCCTCCCATAGAGGTGAAAGCAAACATACTATTGAAAGATCTAATATTTTCCAAAAAGAATTTACTCCTTCTGTCATGTTTGTGATACAAATCATGCAAAGATTGAGGAAGGCTGGGGTATGGAGCAATTAGAATCTTGCCTTGCATGCAACACATTGAAAATTTTGGTGTCAGTGGTCTATACTATTTTCGAACGCGTTCTTCATACCACATCAATGCACCACAGAATTCACAAACACATATTGGGTGACCCATATTTAAATATTGCGAATCTACAATTTATACAAAACAAAAAATTAACAATTTTATTTGCCAAATAGTCAATTTTAATATTGGCAAGATATCTTTAACAATATAATGTAGCAATATTATGTAGATATAAAATTTTGAACCTGAGTTAGCAGTATCATCTAATTGTTCATTGTCAATTTCTAACGGAAATTGAATCCCTAAAAGAAGTAAACATATTTTTACAATGTTAAATATACATATAATAGGTTTTTAAATCATAGATTTGAGAATATTGTAATATTACTTTAAATAAATATTTTGATTAAATTACCTGAATTAGAAGGTACATTCGACTCTTCTCCATTTGTCATGCATACCATGGTGTTTAACTCATTATCATTTTCCACCATTGACATAGTGTCTGAAAGTTAAAAGGTAAATTCGTTTTAATTAATTAAGTTCAATAAGAGTAAAATATTCTACAAAATGATACTAATCTAATTTGTGTAAATAAATACAATATCATTGACAATTTGTAATTGAAAAAGAATTCTTAGAAGAAAATAAAATACAATATTAGACTATGTAAATATATATTTTTAAATGTTAAAAATATATATCCTTTAAATAAATATTTTTATATAAAAATACCTGAATTAGAAGGTATATCCGACTCTTCTCCATTTGTGATGGATACCATGTTGTTGTACTCATTATGATTTTCAATAGAAGAATCAATTTCTGAAAGATAAAAGGTGAGTTATTTTTAATTACCTTAAAAATTACGTATTTTAAGATTTGAATATATTTTATAATATTTAAATTTACCCATATTTTGTAATGTGAATTTTTTTTAATACGTTTCAAATCAAGTTGTTGCTTCCTTTTAAGCCAGTTGAAACGTTGAATTTCTGCATCATTTTCTCCATGTTGCTTTTCTGTTTTATAGCGGGAAATAAGACACTTTATCAACTTAAAACAAATATAAAGATATAAAGATATTAAAGATGTAATAATATAATTAATATTATAAAAAATATTTATAAAATAAAGTGCTGTTATTTTTACAGATTTTATTATATTCTTGAATATTTAAATTTACTTATCTTTGAATGTTAAATAACTTAATACAATTGCTAATTTAATGCTTTGATTTTATAAACAAAAATTTATCGTCAATTTAATACGTTTGATTTTTCAAATAAATTTGTTAATTTAATGTGTTGATTCTATAAATTTTTTATATAAAATACAATATTAGACTATGTTTATATATTTTTTTAAATGTTAAAAATATATATCCTTTAAATAAATATTTTTCATATAAAAAAATACCTGAATTAGAAGGTATATCTGACTCTTCTCCATTTGTGATGGGTACCATGTTGTTGTACTCATTATGATTTTCAATAAAAGAATCAATGTCTGAAAGTTGTTGCTTCCTTTTGAGCCGATTGAGACGTTGAATTTCTTCCTCATTTTTTCCATGTTGATTTTCTGTTTTAGAGTAGAAAATAACACACTTTATCTATTTAAAACAAATATAAAATGTAAAGATATTAAAAATGTGATCATATAATTAATATTTTAAAAAATAAAAAATATTTATAAAATAAAGTGTTGTTATTTTTACAGATTTTAATATATTTTTGAATATTTAAGTTTACCCATCTTTTGAAATGTGTTTTTTTTAATACGTTTCAAATCAAGTTGTTGCTTCCTTTTGAGCCGATTGAGACGTTGAATTTCTGCACTCCAAGTTGCTTTTCTGTTTTAGAGTGGAAAATAACACAGTTTAAAAGTTAAAACAAATATAAAATATAAATATATTAAAAATGTGATGATATAATTAATACTATAAAAATATTTATAAAATAAAGTGTTGTAAAATGGAAAGTTGTTAAATTTAATAGTAGTGCATGTATATACCCATATCAAATTTGGTATTATAGTGAATGAACAGTGAAGAATTAGTAGTATGTGTTGTTATTGAAAAGAGAGATTTTGTTTTGTTTTTTAAAGAATTTTAAGTTGCTTATATTATAAAAGAAATGAAATATAGTAATAATTGTTACTAATTTTATGTTTAGTAACTGAAATAAGAAAATAATTATAATAGTAACTGAAATATATAAATAATTAATTTTATTATTTTTTAAAGTTTATAAGTTTTGAATTTGCAAGTATGTTTTTTACGGTAAAAAACAAATTGAATGCCTTAAACGAATCACATGTAATTAAAAAAAACATTATTAAATAAGTATAAATGTTGAATTTAATGTTAAATAACTTAATAAGATTGGTAATTTAATGCTTTAATTTTATATTAAGAAAATCAGGGTGCTGCTAACCAGTGCCCCGGGGGGCACTGGATAAAAGGTAATAAATGATCATAAATCACATTTTTATTCATTTGAAAAATAATAATAATTAAATATATCTAATTATTAAGTCCATCAAATTAATTTATTCATTTATTGAAAGTAAATGATATTATGAGATTTAAATATTATAACTCATTTCAATATTATTATTTCAATATTATCATTTCAATATGCATATATTTTACTAGAAATAAAATATTACGATAAATAATTATTTTTGAATAATCATTTTCAAAAGAAACTTTTTTTATTGGACATTCATTCAAATTAATTTTTTTATATTAACTACATCTACTGTGATGTTTATGATCTACAAATAAAAATAATATAAAAATAAGTTATAAAAGTTTATTGTAAGTGTCAAAGAATAATACAAATAACATAATTTTTTATAAAAAAAAATAGTAAATTATGTTTTAAAAAATAAACAAATAGAAACACATCATATTAAAAAAGAAATAAACAAATAGATTCCAAAAAAAAAGATAGAACAAATTC